>NC_134267.1:61512026-61544981 GCF_031893055.1 Leptodactylus fuscus | reverse complement strand
TATTCCCAATATATTCTTTGAATTCCCAGTCAGACAATGGCACTGTATACCAGTAGTAAAAATTGTGGGTGCACGTAACCCCAATATATTCTTTGAATTCCCAGTCAGACACTGGCACTATATGGCAGTAGCAAGAAATGAGGGTATTTGTATTCCCAATATATTCTTTGAATTCCCAGTCAGACAATGGCACTGTATACCAGTAGTAAAAATTGTGGGTGTATATAGCCCCAATTCTATTGCTAGGGGACTTGCAGGGTATTTCTGGGGTGAAGGTGGGGGGGCACACCGTTGGAACGGGTATCGGGGTATATATCGGGTATACGGGAATACACTGACAGTGTATTCCATTCAGGATCCTGGGAAAGCTGGGTTGCGGCGATTGAGCCCGTCAGTGCCACGTTACACTGACAAGCTTCTCCCTGGAATTTAGCTCTTACAAGAGCTGTTGTGGTTGTCTTCTCCTTCCTATCCTAGCCTGTCCCTGCCTACCCAGAATCTAAGCCCTAGCTAGCTGGACGGAAACCTCTGTCCTCGGTGAATTGCAAGCTCAGAATGACGCGAACCTGGGCGGCGCTGTTCTTTTAAATTAGAGGTCACATGTTTTCGGCAGCCAATGGGTTTTGCCTACTTTTTTCAACGTCACCGGTGTCGTAGTTCCTGTCCCACCTACCCTGCGCTGTTATTGGAGCAAAAAAGGCGCCAGGGAAGGTGGGAGGGGAATCGAGTAATCGCGCACTTTACCACGCGGTGTTCGATTTGATTCGAACATGCCGAACAGCCTAATATCCGATCGAACATGAGTTCGATAGAACACTGTTCGCTCATCTCTAGTAATGATAAACTCTGGATTTTCACCTTAGTATCTTCTTAATCATTTCGGTGAAATGAATGAACACACACAAAAGGCAAAGCCCCTTTCGCTGATGAATTCCCCCCAAAAGAGCATCATGTTCCTTTCTGCAGAATTTTTCATTGCATTTTCCTCTATGGTTTTCTTCCTTATTTTAATCTATAGGGAAAACTTAAGCATTTTCTTCTACTCCCCAGTTACAGGTTTCAATAGCAAGTTGTAGGTGGGCTTTGTCTGTGTGATGTACCTCTCAGGCCAGCAGTATCGTCCCTAGACTTCACACTACACAGTGTAACTTCTTGACATACATTGAAAGCAAGGGCGTGATTACCAGGGCAGCAGCGATAGCGATTTCCACAGGGCCCAGGACATCAGAGGGCCTGGCGGCAGCTGTTACCACTGCAGATTTATTTATTTTTTTAATAGGCCAGGCCCTATTTACTTACCGATCCTGGATTCTGCTCATGGCCGCCGGTGCTTCCCCTTCTGAGGAGGCAGCTGTGAGCAGGACTCGGGATCAGTAAGTAAGGACACGGGCCCAGAAACACTATCATTATATGATATACAAACACAAACACAATCATTATGCTCGGGGGATCTTTTCAGAGCCCCTGAAGATAATGATCTGAGACCCAGGGGAACTGAAGGAATATAACAAAATACTGTTACTTACCTCTCCTGGCTCTGGAAGGCTTTGGGCCGACTTGTGTGATGTCCCAGATGTCACGTGGGCCGGGCTTGTGTCCTTGTGCATCGCGACGTAAACCCCAACTCAAGTTTGCTGGAGCCCAGGAAAGGTAAAAGTAACAGTGTTTTTTTATGTTTGTATCTTCCCCTGGGTCTCCGATTATTATACTCTAGAGCAGACCCCAAAGTATAATAATTGTTCATGGCTGTCCACAATGGGGCATAATACTTGGGTAGGGGCCACTATGGGAAATAATACTGTGTGCAGGGGCCACTATGGAAATTAATAATGTGTGCCGGGGCCACTATGTGGCATAATACTGTGTGCAGGGACCACTATGGGGCTTAACACTGTATAAAGGGGATACTATGGGGCATAATTACCCCAGTCCAACAACTCCATTGCATGGGGGTAATCCTTGATTGTAATCTATCTTTCAAGCTCTCATCATTAGCCTCCACTCCTTCCTTACCCCTGAAACTACAAAAATTCTAGTCCATGGCCTCATAATGTATCACTCACACCACTGTAACACTCTTCTCAATGGCTACCCAGAAAATGCTCTTGCCCCCACCTCCAGTCCACCCTAGATTCCATGTCCTCCTGTTTTTCATTAGCCTCTTCCCTCTGCCAGACCCTTTACCCAGACCCATCATCTAGCGAAGTAAAATGTTAATCCTGATATATGAAGCCATCTACAACCTGTCCCCTCCATAAATCTCTAACCTAATCTCGTTTCCTACCCACATGTAACCTCTGATCCTCTCAAGACCTCCTGCTCTACTCTGCTTTTATCCGCTCTTCACACAACCATCTTCAATGTTTCTCCTGTGCATACCCCATACTATGGAACTCACTACCACATAATACACAAGACTGTCCCCCCACAATCACAATCTTCAAGAGGACCCTGAAGACTCACCTATTCAGGAAGGTCAACAAACTTCAATAACACTATGGTCACAACCCCAGAATCTGAACAGCTTCTACTCTCACTTACAGTCCTATGAAAAAGTTTGGGCACCCCTATTAATCTAAATCATTTTTAGTTCTAAATATTTTGGTGTTTATAACAGCCATTTCAGTTTGATATATCTAATAACTGATGGACACAGTAATATTTCAGGATTGAAATGAGGTTTATTGTACTAACAGAAAATGTGCAATATGCATTAAACCAAAATTTGACCGGTGCAAAAGTATGGGCACCTCAACAGAAAAGTGACATTAATATTTAGTAGATCCTCCTTTTGCAAAGATAACAGCCTCTAGTTGCTTCCTGTAGCTTTTAATCAGTTCCTGGATCCTGGATAAAGGTATTTTGGACAAACAATTCAAGTTCAGTTAAGTTAGATGGTCGCCGAGCATGGACAGCCCGCTTCAAATCATCCCACAGATGTTCAATGATATTCAGGTCTGGGGACTGGGATGGCCATTCCAGAACATTGTAATTGTTCCTCTGCATGAATGCCTGAGGATTTGGAGCGGTGTTTTGGATCATTGTCTTGCTGAAATATCCATCCCCGGCGTAACTTCAACTTCGTCACTGATTCTTGAACATTATTCTCAAGAATCTGCTGATACTGAGTGGAATCCATGCGACTCTCAACTTTAACAAGATTCCCGATGCCGGCATTGGCCACACAGCCCCAAAGCATGATGGAACCTCCACCAAATTTTACAGTGGGTAGCATGTGTTTTTCTTGGAATGCTGTTTCTTTTTGGACGCCATGCATAACGCCTTTTTTTTTATAACCAAACAACTCAATTTTTGTTTCCAAAATGAAGCTGCCTTGTCCAAATGTGCTTTTTCATACCTCAGGCAATTCTATTTGTGGCGTACGTGCAGAAACGGCTTCTTTCTCATCACTCTCCCATACAGCTTCTATTTGTGCAAAGTGCGCTGTATAGTTGACCGATGCACAGTGACACCATCTGCAGCAAGATGATGCTGCAGCTCTTTGGAGGTGGTCTGTGGATTGTCCTTGACTGTTCTCACCATTCTTCTTCTCTGCCTTTCTGATATTTTTCTTGGCCTGCCACTTCTGGGCTTAACAAGAACTGTCCCTGTGGTCTTCCATTTCCTTACTATGTTCCTCACAGTGGAAACTGACAGGTTAAATCTCTGAGACAACTTTTTGTATCCTTCCCCTGAACAACTATGTTGAACAATCTTTGTTTTCAGATCATTTGAGAGTTGTTTTGAGTAGCCCATGATGCCACTCTTCAGAGGAGATTCAAATAGGAGATCAACTTGCAATTGGCCACCTTAAATACCTTTTCTTATGATTGGATACATCTGGCTATGAAGTTCAAAGCTCACTGAGGTTACAAAACCAATTTTGTGCTTCAGTAAGTCAGTAAAAAGTAGTTAGGGGAATTCAAATCAATAAAATGATAAGGGTGCCCATACTTTTGCACCGGTCAAATTTTGGTTTAATGTATATTGCACATTTTCTGTTAGTACAATAAACCTCATTTCAATCCTGAAATATTACTGTGTCCATCAGTTATTAGATATATCAAACTGAAATGGCTGTTGCAAACACCAAAATATTTAGAACAAAAAATGATTAAGATTAATAGGGGTGCCCAAACTTTTTCATAGGACTGTATTGTCTCTATCCCCCTTACCTCATAGATTGAAAGCTCTATATTGTAAAAAAGTAGAAATGCATTGAGGCCCAACTACATTTTTTCAGTGACCTAGATAAATATGCTACATGGCTTGCAATATGTTGGTCTCCAAATCCCATGATACACACATAAACATTAGCTTCCTATACATGCTGGTGAAATACAAAATAAATATAATAAAATAAGACTATTGAGGCAGTGTCCTATTAAACTTTAGTCATGGTAAATATATGTTTCCTAAATATAGAACTATAAAGGTAATAAATACATATATAGTGATAAATCTTAGAGATGAGCCAGTAGTACTCGATGGAGTAGGTATTCGATCGACTACTACGGTATTCGAAATACTCGTACTCGATCGAGTACCACTCGCTGTTCGAATGTAAAAGTTCGATGCAGAACCAGCATTGATTGGCCGAATGCTATACAGTCGGCCAATCAATGCTGGTTCTTCTCCTACCTTTAGAAGTCTTCTCCGTGCAGCTTCCCCGCGGCGTGTTCCGGCTCTTCATTCACTCTGCCAGGCATCGGGCCTGGGTAGAGTTGACTGCGCACGTCCACTTGTAGTGCGGGCATGCGCAGTCGGCTCTGCCCAGGCCCGATGCCTGGCAGAGTGAATGAAGAGCCGGAAGACGCCGCGGTGATGCTGCAAGGAGAAGACTTCTCGGAGGATCCAGCCCGACCCTCACTCGTGGACTTGGTAAGTATAATTTGATCGAACGTTGCCTACCCCTGAAACGAGCATTTTCCCCCATAGACTATAATAGGGTTCAATATTCGATTCAAGTAGTTGAATATTGAGGGGCTACTTGAAACGAATATTGAACCTCGAACATTTTACTGTTCGCTCATCTCTAATAAATCTATGTTTACTTAACTCACGACTCATGTCATACTATAGTGATCTGGCCAGACCCATTTTGGTTGGTTTGTACATTTTTTGTTATAGTTGTATGTGTTTGTATCTCTGGCCTGGATGTCAAAATGCTTTGCAAGGCTGGTTCACATCTGTGCTGGAGAAAATTTTCCAGATGGAAAAGTGCTGCAAGCCCAACTTTTTCGACAGTTTAAAACAACAGACACTTAACAGATCCCATTACATTCAATGGGGGTCCGTTAAGAGCAGTTGGTGTCCATTCTTTTAGTGGGCCTTGTGTCCATTGTTCAGATCCTCCAATGGACCAGAACAATGGCTACCAGGGTGCAGATGTGAACATATTGTGGTTTCATTTTTGTCATAAAATTTCAATACAACTTGAGTAAACAGAAAATGCAAAATACAACCAACCTCAATCCATACATATTGCATTACAGAAATTTAAAAAGAAACTGAATAAACAACTCAAATTTGAATAAAGCCTCCAATTTCTCATTAGATCACTTCAACATACAGTAGTCACCGGAAATGGTTTTCACTTCACAGGTATGCCCTGTCAGGTTTAATAAATGGGGTTTCTTGCCTTATAAATGGGATTGGTACCATCAGTTGTGTTGTGCAGAAGTCAGGTGGATACACAGCTGATTGTCCTACTGACTAGACTGTTAGAATTTGTATTATGACAAGAAAAAGCAGCTACGTAAAGTATAAAGGGTGGTCATCATTACTTTAAGAAATGAAGGTCAGTCAGTCCGAAAAATTGGGAAAACTTTGAAAGTGTCCCCAAGTGCAGTTGCAAAAACCATCAAGCGCTACAAAGAAACTGGCTCACATGAGGACCGCCCCAGGAAAGGAAGACCAAGAGTCACCTCTGCTGCGGAGGATAAGTTCATCTGAGTCACCAGCCTCAGAAATCACAGGTTAACAGCAGCTCAGCTTAGAGACCAGGTCAAAGCTACACAGAGTTCTAGCAGCAGACGCATCTCTAGAACAACTGTTAAGAGGAGACTTTGTGCAGCAGGCCTTCATGGTAAAATAGCTGCTAGAAAAGCACTACTAAGGTCAAGCAACAAGCAGAAGAGACTTGTTTGGGCTAAAGAACACAAAGACCAGTGGAAATCTGTGCTTTGGTCTGATGAGTTCAAATTTGAGCTCTTTGCATGGAGAAGGAGGTGTTATGTGTGGGGGTGCTTTGCTGGTGACACTGTTGGGGATTTATTCAAAATTGAAGGCATACTGAACCAGCATGGCTACCACAGCATCTTGCAGCGGCATGCTATTCTATCCGGTTTGCATTTAGTTGGAGAATTATTTATTTTTCAACAGGACAATGACCCTAAACACACCTCCAGGCTGTGTAAGGGCTATTTGACCAACAAGGAGAGTGAAGGGGTGCTACGCAAGCTGACCTGGCCTCCACAGTCACCAGACCTAAACCCAATCGAGATGGTTTGAGGTGAGCTGGACCACAGAGTGAAGGCAAAAGGGCCAACAAGTGCTAAGCATCTCTGGGAACTCCTTCAAGACTGTTGGAAGACCATTTCCGGTGCCTACCTCTTGAAGCTCATCAAGAGAATGCCAAGAGTGTGCAAAGCAGTAATCAAAGCAAAAGGTGGCTACTTTGAAGAACCTAGAATATAAGACATATTTTCAGTTGTTTCACACTTTTTTGTTAATTATATAATTCCACATGTGGTAATTCATAGTTTTGATGCCTTCAGTGTGAATCTGCAATTTTAAAAGTCATGAAAATACAGAAAACTCTTTGAATGAGAAGGTGTGTCCAAACTTTTGGTCTGTACTGTAGTAAATGCTATATGATAGGCTGCAATTCAAAATAAACCCTAGGTGGCCGCAAAAAATACATATACTACATCAGTTTGTGATGTGATGTTGCATGATCATGTTGTTTTGAAAAGCTGTTAATCTTTTTACACTTATATCTGTACATGTCAAAATAAGAATACTTTTATACATGCTTCTATCAACTAAATTTTAGGGGCCCCTTCACACAGAGGATACGCTGGGTGATTTTGAACGTGTAAATGTTCCGGATCAGCAGCGTTTAAAACAGGTCCCATTGCTTTCTATGGGAGCCGGCATACACGCGCTCCACATAGAAATGAATGGGAAAAAAGCAGCCCATTCATTTCTATGGGGAGCGCACGTATGCCGGCTCCCATAGAAAGCAATGGGACCTGTTTTAAGCGCTGCTGATTCCGAACGTTTACACGTTCAAAATCAGCCAGCATATCCTCCGTGTGAAGGGGCCCTAAGAGTTAGCCATATTCTATCCAGAAAAGTCATTGTTTGCATGTGTTCCTTTTCACTCATTCCCATAATAGGAATTTTTTTTTGTCAATTTTTCTTTCACTGTATGTAAACAAATTAATAAATGACAGCCCCATTGCTTAGTAAGAGAGAGGAAATAAATTTGGAACACTCCACCAAAACAATAAAATGACCCCTTTAATAAAAACAAATCGTTTGCATTCGATAATAGTCCTTATAGTTGGTTTCCATAACAGCTATTAATCCGTTACTATGTCTCTATTATCATAGGCAATTTTATGAGAAAATATCTAGTTATTATACCGCATTTTCCATTTACTACTAACCATAATAGGAAATTGAATTAAGCTATGATCATTACATTCACATCTATTGCATTTCATAACCATTACAGCATGTTAAAAAAATTAGCTTTCAGAAAGTAGATCAAGTTTATTGATATGATAAATGCTGATAGAGAAAGTACACAGTACAGAATGGTCAACAGTTTATACATTGCACACACAGCATTACAGTAACATCATAGCTGAATTACCAGGATTTGAGAAAAACTGTAATACTCCATTTCTGATTATCTTAGTGATATAACATTCAATGATCATAAAAAGGTCAAATTTAAATAGTTAAAAAATATCTTGATATATTTCTGTATAATGTATGTGTTTATTTTTATTTTTTTTTGTTACAAATAAAACCATTAAACATAGTAATTTTATAGTTTTTATCTAGGGATCATTTGTTGGACTGTAGATGTTGTACACGTAAAGTTATAGGCAAGAAAATACTTTGCATCATATTTACAAGGAATACTCATAAGGCATCACACAGCATGGTTCATAGTTGTCTTATTTGGTGCAAGTAACAATGTCACATAAAACAAAGCAATCAAAAGAAAAGTCATCAAACGTCAGTTACTCTTTTATTATCGTTTAATATATGTATGTACGATAATGCTTAACTTACATGGATAGGTCGTCATGGATTGATCATATATAGCTCAAGATATTAGCCACGCCATCAAGGAAAGCACAAGAAGCAAATGGAAATCAAATGGAACTAAACAACATTAACTAGGTCTTCAACAATGGCTGAAATTCCAAACTCTTATAAAAAGTCAACAAGCTAAATGTATTTTCCTATTGCTATATGTGTATAGTAAATGAATATTTGTTGTTTACAATAAATTTTCCAAATGTATTTTTTTCCGTCATATAACTTTTGATGCTTTTCTGTAAAGTACCACCTATGCTCTGCATGCATCTATATTGTCCATGACCAGCATTTCGCACCCGCATATTGCGGGGGTAGGCATGCAAATGGCACCTGTCCTTTTAATAAAAATATACATCCTGTGACATAATTGGTTTATTGTTTACATGTATTTATTAAAGGCCCAAGCATACTTTGAAAGATTTAAAGAAGGCGTATTCGTTTTCAAAAAGTCTTTATCCAGGCAAAAAGTTCCATGAGAATCGATATGATAAATTCTATCCTTGGGAAATTGTTGACATTAGAAACTTTGTGTTGTATTATGGCTTTAAGATTCTTTAAGCATGTCATATATCATATATTATAAAGGATATTACTTCTCTTGGCTTTTTTTTTTTTTTTTTACCAGCCTAGCTATTCTTATTCTTGGCATATTCATGCTATTAACAAGGTATTGTCATTTTATCGACGTACATGGCCAAAAAAGAGTCAAGTATAACCCTGGAACATAGTTTTGATGTTGGCACAAACAAGTGTGTATAGAAAGGTTATTTACAATCTAAGTATGCTTATTCATGTCTTTATGGGGCTACAGAACCCCACATAGAGTCTTTAAAGAAATTTCCACCACTGACCAGGAATCTTCATGTGTAACATTTGAAACCTCTTTCAAATTCTATTTTTCTTTAATGCGTAAAGTCCTTTTTATTTTACATATGTACACCTAAAATAAATATATATGATGCAACATACATGTGTTGTTGGATCATAGAAAATACCAACTTTGGGCAGTGACAATCTTTATCTCCTATTGAAAGTGCTTGGACTTACTTGTGCCAAACAAATACTTGAGCTTCCTACTTAAGTCTCATCCATCAGAGAATTAAAGCCCTGTAGTTATCTGAGTAACTTCTGAAGTCATGTCATCTCTTGCAGGAACTCCTGAATCCAGAGATGACATTTCCACGGCTAGTCATACCTGATGGTTAGTCCTATCCACTGTGTTGGCAGTGGACACATGGTCACGTGTATTATGACGCATGCGGGTAGAGTTCTGCTGCTCGATGGTTGAAGATGTAGGGATGCAAAACTCTCTGAAGCATCTCTTAAAGTTCTCGTCTAAAAAAGCATAAAGGACTGGATTAAGGCAGCTGTTTGTGTAACCCAGAGCAATGCAAAAATGCCAGGTCACTGTCTGAAAAAGAGAAGGAGGGATATTGATCAAGGCCTTAATAATCACATATATGTGAATTGGAGTCCAACAGACAATGAACACGGCAACAACGACAAGGACCATCCGTGTTATTCTTCTAAGATTCCTGTCCTTTTCTTTTGATCCTGAAAGCATTCGGACACTCTTAAGTCGTAAGATCATCATCCCATAGCACACGGTTATGATAAGGACTGGCATGATGAATGCAAATATAAAGACACATATTTTCAGGAGGTTGTCCCAGTACCAGGAAGGATGTGGAAATATAAGAGCACAATCAGTTGACCCTTAAAAACATAAAAAAAAGTTAGAGAATATTAAAATAAAAATGACAGAAAATTAAATAAATTTTCCAATCACACATACAAGTCACAAGTTTCGCCATGACGCTTATATGTTTATTATGCTCTTGATGCACTTCACACTGGGGTATGTGTTGGATCCAGGATTGAACCATGCATGCTTTTTACATGCATTCAAAGATCCAATTCTGATCTAGCTCCTGTACATTATACCACTAATTTCCTATACATTAGGGAAATGCAAGCATATTAGACTACCATTTAGCACATCCACATTATTTACTTTAGTTCACAGTCACATTCACAGCAGATAAGCTCTGATAATGCAGATTAATAAGACTTTCTCACTAGATTTTACAATGAGATCCATGTACTTTCTTTTATAATCCATGCAAGAATATTCTCTAACTAGACTGCATTACAATATCTAGCAATCCTGACATGGACGTTCAAGGTAAATACACCAGCCTCATTGGGTCTAAACAATAAAAGGGGTTGTCTCATCTCAAGGATCCCATCTATACTGCTAGCTTATGTAAATTGAAGACTCTTCCTAAATATTTTACTTTAGAAATTCTGCTTTGTTTGCCTGATATGTGAACTTATTCTTCTAATTGTTTACACAGCCATAACCATGGAACTATGGACAAGTGATGTCACTTGTCTGCCGGCAGGACAATTAGCTCAGGTAATTGCACTTTTGCTGATAAAGCCAATGCTGTTATCTCTCTATGTAAACACACAGATAACACTGAGTCCATTCTGTACAAGCATCTTCATTTTATCTGATCCGCATAAATATTGATGAGAAAACCCCTTTAATACTGTAGGCAATTTGAAAAGACTGTGCATCACACAGGAAATCTAATGTCGGTATTTCTGCAAGACTTCAGACCAGAAAGCTGTAGAATTGTAAAGGCAGCTATAGACTATAATACAGGCTGTTACTTAGATTTAATGCTAAATAAGTATGCCATGTGTTTAAAGAAGTAATTAGTCAAATATCGGCAGGGGTCTGAAACCTAGAACCTCCATAATTCAGCTGTTTGAAGAGACCACTCCATTTAGGCCTTGTAACCTTAATGTTCTTGGTATTGCAGTTCCGCCAAATTTATTTCAATGAGACTGAGCTGTAAACAGAAGAAATGAGCGAGTAGTGTTCGATCGAGTAGGTGTTCGATCGAATACTACGGTATTCGAAATACTCGTACTCGATCGAACACTACTAGCTGTTTCGAAGTTTAAGGTTCGATGCAGAACCAGCGTTGATTGGCAGAATGCTATACATTCTATCAATCAACGCTGGTTCTTCTCTTACCTTTAGAAGTATTCTCCGTGCAGCATCCCCGTGGAGTCTTCCGGCTGGAATTCACTCTGCCAAGGCATCCGGCCTAGGTAGAGCCGACTGCGCATGCGCGGGCATGCCCTCGCATGCGCAGTCAGCTCTGCTCAGGCGTCGGGCCGGGCAGAGCCGACTGCGCATGTCCGTGCATGCGCAGTCGGCTCTGCCTAGGCCCCGATGCCTAGGCAGAGTGAATTCCAGCCGGAAGAAGACGCGGGGACGCTGCGTCGGGAGAAGACTTCAAGGAGAATCCAGCCCGACCGTCACTCGTGGACTTGGTAAGCATAATTTTTTTTTTTTTTTATGTAGATTGTGAGCCCCACATAGAGCTCACAATGTACATTTTTCCCTATCAGTATGTCTTTTTTTTTTTTTTTTTTTTTGGAATATGGGATGGAAATCCATGCAAACACGGGGAGAACATACAAACTCCTTGCAGATGGTTTTTTGCCCTTGGCGGGATTTGAACACCAGGACTCCAGCGCTGCAAGGCTGCAGTGCTAACCACTGAGCCACCGTGTGGCCCCTTTGGTAAGCATAATTTTATCGAATGTTGCGTACCCCTGAAATGAGCATTTCCCCCCATAGACTATAATGGGGTTCGAAATCCGTTCGAACAGTCGAACAATGTGCGGCTGTTCGAATCAGATTTCGAAACTCGGACATTTTAGTGTTCGCTCATCTCTAGTAAACAGTCCAGATGACCAATGAAAATGACATTGCATGACCTTTGAAGCGGAAGGAGCACCCATTGAGCACCACTGTCACTTCAAATAGCGGATCCGCGTTGAGTGTCAGATATTCATAAATCCTTGAATAACTCGAATATTGCTCATAAGTGAAGATGTACTTTACATAAATCACTTAGTTAAATGTATTAAAGCTATTTTATTCATAGATAAATACTGCAACTTCACTGATCAAATACTATCTGCCCTGATAATCCTTTATATTCTCTAATAATGAGAAAGCTCACAGTTGAGTTTAACTAAAGCAAATAATCCATAGCTTAAGCTTGTGAATACATTCTGCATTGTGGTGACTAGTAATCATATTGTGAAATAAACTGGCAAAAACATCCTACAATTCATTTTTTATTTTTGCAAAAATATTATTGATGGGTGAACAATTACACTAGAAATGTCATTGCTTTAACCCCTGTGGGTTCTGTTGTTTCTTCACTATATGAATACAGGATGTGTGTTGCTCTGTTAACCTTATTGCACTGTAGGAGTGAGACACCGTGCTGGCTTGAATTTAGGTTACTGCCAAAAAAACTATTAATTTTTACCAACAAAGCCTGACCTTAGTCTATGATATTTCCCAATTTCAAAATATTGTTGTTACAAGCTTTAGGACAGGGCAGCATGGGACAGAAACAATGCGACTTGCCCACGACGGAAATGACTTGTGCCGATTTACAGTGCAGGCAAAGTGGATGTGATTCTATTGAATCCCATGAACACTTTGCAGTAAAAACCGCCATGCGGACATGCCGTGATTTCCAAAACAGATTTGGAAATTGCAGCATGTCAATTATACCTATGGAAATGTCGTGGTTTCCTCATAGGTAAAATTGTAACAGAAAGTTTGCGGAGGAAAACTCAGAGAAAGTACTGTTTAAAGCGGTGCGGGAAGAACCGCAATGCGTTTTTTCCCTCAACGCTTTATTGCTGCGGGACGTCCCGTGGGGCTTTAGCCTTAATGAATTATAAGGTGACAACTTATCACTGTGATCAATTTGAATTCAACCTCTGGGACTCACTGATTCTAAGAATCAAAGCTTGGAAAATTCTATGGCTAAGCTCACATCTGCGCCGCAGGCTCCATTGGACACTCCAACGCAGAATCCAGTAAAAATTATCGATGATAAATATCCTACATGAAGGACTTTTCTCCCTGCCACTTTCTGTATGAAAATACTGAGTGGACACCCAGAGGACCCCATTATATGTCAATGTGGTCCACAGTTGTGTAACCGCTGTTCTGACAGTCAATCTCTCTGTTGTTCTCATCCCCCAGCCAACCTGAACAATAGAGAGCCCGATGCAGATGTGAACCTTTATTTATCTAGTCCTTTTATTTTCAGCTTTGTTGATGGTTCAAGGTTACACTTCCACTAACCATAAGTGGTGGCATATTTCAGTGATATACCAATATTTTTGTCAAATGTTTTTTCAAATGATTACTGTAATAAATTATTTTTTTAATTTGAAATTATTTGTAATTTTATTTTGATTTGTATACAACTATTTAAAAAATGATACCGAACATTAAAATGATATTGAACATTTTCTCCTATGAGACATTCAAGTTATTGCTTAAAAAGTATATTTTTAATTAAGCTGAGATCTCTGAGGAAGACTTGTAAAGCTCTATAGTACAGTAAATTATGTGTAAAACGGCCAATTACATATAGTCACAAGCACAAAGCGCATAATAAGGAAACATTTGCTAGATCAATGTTCTGGAAAAACTTATTAAGTTGATATTTCAGCTACAGGAAACTATTTTGTTACACCTCAAAAATGCTCTTTTCAGGTACTCACCTCTATCAGTTTTTGTGGTTGCCATAAACATTACAGGTAATCCAATGGCCGACGAAAGAATCCAGTTGCAGACATTAACAATTTTGGCATTTCGTGGTGTCCTGAAGTCAAGAGCTTTCACTGGATGGCAAACAGCTATATACCGGTCGACACTCATTGTAGTCAGAGTGAAAATACTTGTGAACATATTATAGTAGTCTATTGATATAACAATTTTACATACAATATTACCAAAGGGCCATGTTCCCATAAGATAGTTCACACTCTGAAAGGGCAGCGTACTTGTTGCAAGAGCATCTGCTAGAGCAAGATTAAAGATATAGATGTTGGTAGCTGTCTTCATTTTGGTATACCTAGAACATAGAAGAATGATCCATTAGCATTTAGTAAATGTGGATATTTTATCATAGGCTAAAACAACTTTGCTATTTTCATATTTTATGCAAAAATTTCCTTTAAATCAGTATGAATTCGATGTATTACATTTTTTTTCCGCAGCGCTTTTTTGATGCAGGACGCTCTACGGGGCCTTAGCCTAAAAAAAGTTTGAAAAAAAACTGTAATATTTGTATCATCATACTGTAACTTATTTATACTTTCATGTACAGAATAGAATAAAGGACCATTTGTTGCATATACTTGTCGATTTACTTTTGTATGCATTCTAGGAAAAGGAGGTGATTTAAATTTTTTAAATATTTTTTATTCTTTTAAATAAAGTAAAACTTTTTTAGCCCCCCCCCACACAAATTTTGATGCAACATTTTCTTACAGATATTGTTTTTATTGTTTCTTATTCAGTATAAATGACACATTACCTATATTCCTTGGATCAGTGATATCACGGTGATACCAAATCTGTAACGTTTTTGTAATGTTTTAATTACTTTAACCACTTCCGGACCGCCCATAGACTATATACGTCCGGATAGTGGTTGCTTAGTTCTGACAGGATGTACCTGTATGTCCAGTCAGAACACAGTAGCTGCACAGAGATCGTGCAGCTACTGAAGCTGGGAGCCGGCTGTAATTTCAGCCGGAGCTCCCAGAGAGATAGCAGGGAAGATTTATTACCTCCCCTGCCTTCTCGATCACTGTGTATACAGCGCTCAATGAGCACTGTATACATGGCTATGGACGCTGCCATAATTCAGCTGCCCTCTGACCCGGCGGTCACGTGATCCGCCAGGAGCAGCGTCTTGCAAGAGCTGCTGGGTCCTACAGGACTCAGATCAGCTCAGTAAGCTGTATATACAGTGTGCAGGAGGCTCTATTCCTCCTGCATCTGAGGTTAAATGTAGCAGCCCCAGTTATAAGAGAAATCATCCTCAAGTACAAAAAAAAAGTGATCAGATGTCCCCAAACTAGCTAAAACTTTTTTGAATTTTTGTTGAGTTCTTTTAGCTGTGATCAGTTGTGTTTCCAAGATAATTCCAAGGAGAGGCATATTTAGAAACGGGCTTGATAAAGATTTTTTAAATCTTACATGGAAATGTTCTGCAGGCTGAGGCCCCACATTGTGGAAATGCAGCTCTTTTGTTGCAGATTTGTTGCGTTTTTTGAGCTAAAGTCAGGAGTGGATTGAGCAGAAGGTAAAAGTATAAGTGCTTCTTATTTAGTCCCCATTCCTTTTGTAACTATTCTTGTCTTTGGCTCACAAATCACAACAAAATATGCAACAGAAAGTGGGGCCTTAGCCTTAGTTACAGTTCTCATGAACCAAAATGACAAATAACTATTAAAAAAATAATACTAAAGTACAATGTCAAAATGCAGGATGTGTTTACAGTAGAGCACATTCTACATAAGGCACAATTCCCAAGTTAAAGCAAAATTTACCATATTTCTAGACCATTTATTGAGTTCTCAATTGAACCCAAGTTTGAGAATGCATTATAAATGCGCCTATCATTAATTGTCCAATAATGCAAGCCTGACATTGGGAAATCAATCCATTAATTCATCCAAAATTGGATCTTCCTATTTAGCAATTATTCTCCATTAGTGTGAATACAAAAATCAATGTGTGCTAACATTTGCATGGCACAGAGAGCGATATAACTGGCATTTTAGTAATTACAGATCCTTTTTTATTTTGCTAATCCAAAAGTAATATGTGTACAATGAGCCGAGTACAGATGTAGTAAGACTGGGTTTCTCAAGGTTCAGTTTGGCATTTAGTACATCACATTAAAAGGGCTCTATCATTGGGAAAAGTCATTTTTAGCTAATCACATCCTTGCATAGGCGTTAGAAAGGCTATTCCACACCTGCCTTTAGTATGTAAATTTCATCAGTGGTTTTTTAATTATTCTGTTTTTATTCACATGCTAATTAGCCTGTCAGTGCACCCCGGAAGTCTCATTGTGCACCCTCTGCCTATTGTTTACTATATATGTATACAGCACAGGCTGCTACTGCTGATGACTCAGTTTCCTGTTTGCACATAAACATAGGAGATAATAGCAGGGACGAGTGCTGCTGGGAACTTCCTGTACTGGCTGGAAGCTAATTAGCATATCAATAAAAAAGGGCTTATTCAAAAACCACTGAGGCAGGTAGGTGTGGAATAGCCTTTCTAAAGCCTATGCAATGATGTGCTTAGCTTAAAATGACTTTTCCCAATGATAGAGTCCCTTTAAATACAACAATCTGATATAATAATATTCACTTGTACTGTTGGTAAAATACTACTTAGCACAAGTAAAACTGGTCAATGATAAATTCAGATCTACAGCATTAATAACTAATACAGTGTTTCCCCGAAAGTAGGACACCCCCCGAAAGTAAGGCATGTGGGGGGTTTCTGTTGAATTGGCTAATATAAGGCACCCCCGAAAATAAGGCTGCTGCCTCTGCTGTTGTGTCCACTGTCCCTGCTGCTGTAGGATGAGCTCTCCCAGCTCACCCCAGAGGCAGAGACAGCAGCCAGCATACAGAAGAGGCTGTTGTGTCAGTGAAGTGAGGATCGCTAAGCCCCGCCCACGAAAGGCCCACTAAGCCACACCCCCGAAGGCTCGCTAAGTCCCGCCCACCATTGCCGGGATGTACAGCAGCACCAGCGCTACTATGAAGATAGGAAAGGTAAGTATGATACCTTCCCCCACTCCCCTACACTACCTACAACCGGCAGTCTTGCTGACGCTCCACTAAGGAAGTGCCAGCATGACTGCCGGTTGTCATAAGAAGTCCCCCGAAAATAAGACAGGTCCTATATTTAGGATGACAATTTAATATAAGACACTGTCTTATTTTTGGGGAAACACGGTAAGCTCAAAAATGTCAACCCAAAATAAGAACAAAATCACTTTTTTGATTAACATATGAGCTTATTTATGACCATTGTGGGGATGTTTGCTTGGTAGCAGTGGTGCACACCCAAACAATCAAGACAGGGACTCAAAATATGCAGCAAACTGGTTTATTTAAAAAAAAAAAAGGAAAATAAATAAACCTTGACTTCAGGCACAAAATAAACAAAACAAAATACAGCCTTAACTTCAGGAAAAAAAAAAAAAAAAAACCTGCTCGTCTGAGCGACTAACTAAACAGTAGGTTAACCTAACTATACATGTGGCTTACTACCAGCCACATGGACAGAGAAAGCTCAATATAGTCTCACCGCACTCAGGGTTACAGGACAGAACCGTACACCTCCTTTCACCTCATGGAACTCCACATCAATGCAGTCTGTGCGTCTTTTTCTGGCCCAGTACTGAGCCAAGGAGATCCACCCTGAACCACATATATGTCATAAACCTGGGGCTGATATATCTGGACTTCAGCACTCTTCCTGTCACCTTCTCATGCCATGTATAGTATACAAAGAGTATACTAAAAATAAAAAGCAAACCTTCATTGATATCCAGTAGAGGAACACTTCCTGGGAGTCGTACAGTATGTGTACCAATTACTGAATGTAATGAATGTAATTCAACACCCACTTATTGGATGAACTTTCCCCCTAAGTAGTTCATATGTAATCAATCACAGTCATTTTACCATTTAAACATGCACACTGAATAGGTGACACTTAAAACCAATGGCATGGGCCATACATGGAAGCTCTCAATGGTATTGCAAATTTCAATTTATGATGGAGTAAAAAAGTTTTCCTTGATGGACAGAGTACAACTTGCTCTAGCACCTCCTTTAGAAGGTAGCACCCTATAGATCGATATCTGGTTTTCTAGAGAAAACAACCCAGTGACATTGATTGAAATTAAAGCCAAACCAGAACCTCCCTTCTAAAAAGAAGATTTTGTCTTCCTAGAGACAGAGAACCCCTTCTGAGCCAAGTCATAATGGCAAAAGTCAGTTATAGTCTAAGGCCCCTTGGATGTCCTGCATCAATAAAATGCTGCGGAAAAAAAATGCTGCGGCAATGCATCACAGTTCCTCCCGCAGTGCTTTAGACAGAAAGAACACAGAGTTTTTCTCTGTGGGCTTTCTGTTACAATTGTACCTATGGGGAAACCGCCGGCATTTCCGTAGGTATAGCTGACAGGCTGCGATTTCCAAAACTGCACTGGTTGTAGAAATCCTGCCATGTCCGTGCCATAGATTTTACCGCAAAGTGGGCATGGGATTCACTAGAATCCCATCCACTTTGCCATTACTGTAAATTGCAGTGTTTCTGCCCCATGGGGCCCCGGCCTTAAGCTGTAAACATTATAATCTGAATGCATTGTGAATGATGGACCCCTCAATATTATTAGAATTGTATTTCATTGTGGACCTTTCTGTACACTGAACTCAATAACCTTTTATTGATGGTATTTATGCCATTAAATGTTGTTTACCAAAAAAAAGAGCAGATGAAAGCGCTCCTGTAAGGTACACGTGGTATATGTTTTAAAAGGTTTCTTCTCATCGTAAGGAGGTTAATAGGATGTGCTCTACCACAAGTAATAATGTTGTAACATCAACAGACACTCATCTAATTAGTACAGATGGAGCTAAAAATAAAACTACAGATGTCAAATTAGTTGTGGTTTCCAATGGTAGAACTATTTCCTGGTAAGATCATATCTAAATTTATCAACCTAAAACCTAGATTGTGTGAAACCTGAATATTTTGCATGGAAATATACTGAAAATAAATAAATAAATAAATAAATACATACATAAACATTTATGTTAAATATATTTAATATTATGTATTTTTATTTCTATTTTCTATTTCACCATTGCAAGATGGTAGGAGACATGAATTGGAGCCTCAAAGGTGGGATAAGAGGTTTCACTGCCTATAGAGCAGAAAGATAAGTAATTATGAAGTAGCATCTAAGGCCTGGTTCACATCTGCGTTTAGTAGTCCGTTTCGAGAGTCCACATGGGGACCCCTTGAACGGAATACCAAACGCATGGACAAGCAGTAAGCTTATAAAAGCACATGGACCTCATAAACTATAATGGGGTCATGTGCTTTCCGTAAAGTGTCTGCACGAGTCATGCGGAGAGGCAAGTAGTTCATGAAGTACTTTACTCTCCGCGTGATTCATGCAGACAGCATGCGGAAAACACACGGACCCCATTATAGTCTATGGGGTCTGTGTGCTTTCAGTGCTCACCACTTGTCAATGCGTTCAGTATTCCGTTCGGGGGGGTGTCCCCATGCAGACTCCCCGAATGGAATACCGAAAGCAGATGTGAACCAGGTCTTTGCCAGGTGAGGGTCTGGTGAGTTTGACTGTGTCTAGGATAAGAATAAATTTGGTAAAAAAACAGTCCCTCAATTCAATTTCTACTAAAGTGCTATTTCTGGACAAAGGAAAATGTTTGTTTTGGTACCGTGTTAGCCAGTGGTTATAAAATATAAAAAACAAAAAAACTTTGCAAATCACCTACTGAAGACTTGCAAAGTTTTTTTGTTTTTTATATTTCTGGACAAGACCACCAGATATGGACAAATGTACCTTTAGCTGCTCTATATCTCCAACAAATGTCAGAGTAGAATAGAGCCATTCAGGAGTCCTGTACCATCCCAACAAGAGCTCTAATGAGTTTCTTGGAGTCTACCTCATGGGGAGAAACCATGAAAAAGACTGACTACAATTTTAAGATCTTCATTGCTCGTAGTGACTCGGAGCTCTTCCTCCCAGCCGGTCAAAAAGATAATATCATTGATTTTATTACTGCTCGTTGCTCCTCAGATTAAGGTGGCTGACCTTTGGCATTCCTTGTGTATAAAATGTTGAAAAAAATCAGGGATAGGTTTGTTTTTCACATTTTTAAAAAATATTTCTTAATAAATGCCAATAAAAAAATGTTTAAAAATTGTTTCCCATTTCATTACAACAGTTTTTACATATATTACATACATTTACATACATTTAATGTCTGGATATATATTATTATTTCTTTTAAAAGCAGCATTAATCCCATGATGCTGTAAATCTGAGGATTTACATACAATAGAGGGATTGAGTGCCCTAACCGCAAGAGCTTACAATCTATGAGGAAAGGGGATAGAGACAGTAGTGGAGGTGATGGTGTGGTGCTAGTAGTGTTACTGAAGGTTGTAGGCCTTCCTGAAGAGAAGAGTCTTCAAGGTCTTCTTTAAGATTGTGATTGTAGATTTATGTTGTTCAAACATAGAAGCAAGAAGCTGCACTACTACACGTGTCAGCCATTTTTTTGTTGTTTCATTTTTTAATTTTTGTATGTTTTTTTTCTTATTTACTGGTCCTACGCTGATTCCATATTGCCCATATCAGTAAATGGGACTTGTAGAAAAAGATTAGCACAGCACTATGTGGGAACTTGCGACTTATAGAAACAGAATAAATTGTTGTGCTATGCCCATATCCCAAAGTCAATGGAGTGATAATTTCACACACATGTTTCTATTTCTTTCTGTCTCTTGAAGACGGAATTAGTCAATGCAGTGCTAGGCTATCTTCATTATGTAAATAAGGCAGCATCTCACATGCATGCTCCATTCAAACAAGGGACACTTAGCGATCAGATATTTATCTCCTATCCTGTGGACAGGTAATAAGTTACTACCATGGGATATCCTCTGTAAATTAGCCTTAGTTATCTCATAAGTTTCACTCACTAAATGTGAAGCAACCCAGTGGAGAAGACTGGAGGATGGGAGTTATAGTGGCAGATGCAGTGCCACCTGAAAGGTCGAGCACACTCTGCATACACCCCAATCCCAATCTAGGGTTAAACACAGTCAAGGGGGGTCCTGCAGCTCTACCAGATGGTGGTGGTAGTAGTAATATTCCCCTGAGGCACCTCTAGTTGGGAGAGGGGACCTCTCCTCTCTGAGCCAGAGTGGTGGTGTTCAAAGGGGTCAATTGTTCAATTGTTTATTAACTGAGATGAAGAGCAAACCAGCAGCTTGCAGATGGGGATAGTAGTTCAGAGTCCAATTCCCCTGCCTTGGTTTTAGGAGGCTGCCCAGATATGTTATAGGCTCTGTGATATCAGTCCACAACTACTACTCCTCTTATGCCACTCCCCACCTGGGATGTTGGGGAATGTTAGGAGAAAAGAGTCCTGACAGGGATCTGGTTACTTGGAGACTAGGTCCGAATGAGTTTCTACTGTCTGGATCCTCCATTGCTCCTCCTGGCACTGCTGGCAAATGTTCCAGTAGAGATGCACAAATTGTATTCCCTGACTGAGGGCTGTCTCTGGATGAGCATGGGGCAATGAATAATCCTCCTAGAGGCTGTACTGCAGCCGTTTAGCTCCAGTCCCAGTCTTCCTCCTGCACAGCCCAGCATGAATTGTACAAGGTAATTTCTAGCACTAGACTGGCTTTCAACAGTCGTCAGGAAGACTGTAGTCTCCTACAATCCCACCCAGTGGCCTGTGATTGGCCAGGGCTGAATCAAGGCATCTGTTTTGAACTGTGAAGGGGGAAATAACAGGGAAAAGCTGCATAACAGTGACAGATAACATTAAATATAGAAGAACGGACATACCAACATAACCTGGAGGCACAACAGACAAACACAAAAAATAGCAGCACTCCAGGATGCTGCATATGCTTACACTCACAAGGATCAAAAATGTCCAACAGAAAAATACAAAAAAAGAAAACAAGTCATTGTGTTTTATAGCAAATAGTCTGAATCTGCTATTCAATTTCTAGAATACAGTGGAACAGTGTAATAATGACTTCAGCTGGTATAGGTAACAAAACAGTATTTTCTCTGAGACTATTTCTGAGACTTCATGTCATTGTGCTATATTTATTGAAGTGATGACTGAATATATCTAGTAGTCATTTATACCGCTTCTATGTATACTTTTGTCAATGTTTATTTCTGTTTCCCGAAGGTCACTGACAGATTATGGGGACAGGTAAGATTTAATGTAGTCTTTCATTTCAGGTTTCCATTTATACTGTAAAATGTAAGCAGACTTATGACTATACAATACCAAGGCTGAAAACAATCAGGATGTTCTTTTTTGCTTTCTTCCCAGTGTTGTATTATATAAAAGACACATGCTATCTTTTACTATTTTAGATTCCAGATGTACAATTGTTTCAATCCATTCTGTCAAAGAATTCCTTCAATCTTCCTTCAACTTAGATATGATCTGCAACTTCATGTACAGTATATCACACCTGTTCTTATTCAACTCTAGAATGTGGAAAATATTTATTTTTTTATTTTAGGGTTTATATTCAAACTAAGTTTAAGGGCTTCATTTGACATATGTATTAGAGATGTCCGTCATACCTACCCCAATACATGCAGAACATAAAGCCATGACACAGACCAATATATGGAAACATACATAGAGTTCCTAAAAATAACTGAATAATATTAACACTGCAAAGTATTTTTTTTTCTGTTTTGGCTTACTACTCTCTGAACAAACTGTCCAATGCATTAAAAAGGGAATTCAACATACAGATGTGCCCTCTTGGCTGGACTACTCCAGATATGTATGTCACTGTTTTTTGTTTTTTCGATAAATACAAAATTGCAGTAAAAATAATCATATCTATATTCCAAAAAGAACAAATCATTCCTATCCCATTCCCTCATCCCTACTAACTGCTACAAGAGGAAGAAAGAAATAATGAAAGAAGGAACAGCAATGCAATACTACTCACATACAACCACATTGGCAACTCATCTTGAAGAGAATAGGTAAAAATGCAACTATTTCACATCATTCAGTTTGTTTTTCGTACTGTCACTTTCTGAATACTCAAATAGCAGACCCTTCTTCTTGGTGTCTCTTAAAATGCACATTGCAGGATTCATATCTAAGATAACATTTACTATAGATGAGCAAACCACTTCATCACGCACAAATTGTTATTATACTTTGGGGTCTTGAGGCTCAATCACAAGGGCACATCAATGGGATATTCAGAAAACAAATCTTGTGAAGTTTGCCCATCACTTTATGTAACATTGCACCAATACAGTATAAATCATAGATTGGTTTTATTAGTTGACTCAATTCCAAAAGTTCAATGAAATCGATAAGTCGATGCTTAAGGGCTAAATTTAGTAAAACAAAGATCTATCCTCTATATCCTCCAACAGGTAGGAAAGTTGAGTAGCTCGGAAAAATACCTTCATCTTTGGAACTTTGTCCCTCTTTCTCCTTAGGATAGATTATATAATCTAGTTTCTTTATTTAGTATGATTACTTATATAGCACCTTCATATTCCACAGCACTTTACAGATATAATCACTATCGCATATAGGGTTCACAATATACATTTCCTATCAGTATGTCTTTGGCATGTGGGAGGAAACCACAGTACCCAGAGGAAACCTGCACAAACACAGGGAGAACATCCAAACCCCTTGAAGATGTTGTCCTTGGCAGGATTCAAACTCAGGACACCAGCACTACAACACAACAGTGCTAACCACTGAGCCACCGTAGCTTCCCGGTTTAACCCTGTGACAAGACCCCTTTCCAAATAAGGTCTTTACTGAATATGTCAATTACTAGGTAATAAAGCAATTATGAGGAATAATTTATAAGTGATAATCTGCAGGCAATGGACAGATGAAGATTTTTTATTTATGTCTTCAGTTTATGCAACAGGAGAAATAAATTTATTGTCTCATATTCCAAAGGGTGATTAGAAAAATTAACCCCTAAATATTTTTGACATTCAAAAAAAATGGCCCAAAATGAGCATATTTGAGCCCAGTTATTTGTTTACACAACCTGACATGTTGCCCCACTGGTTCTAACAGTAATGCAAACAAGGGGGCAACCTTCTCTCATACTTCCTTATGTCCTTTTACAACGACTCTTGTCTGAGGTCTGGCATACAAGTGTAAAGCCATGGTCAAATCCTATTACTGTTTATTATCCTGTATCTGCATTACATGGCTGCTGTAACACACTCAAATTTCCCCACGGTGGGACTATTAAAGGATTATCTTATTTAATTATCTTATTTTATCTTAAAGTGGTTGCCCAGGTTAAAATTATACTTATTAATAAGGCTGAGGGAGGTGAAACCCCTGAAAAAACGTACTTGTCCCTGGTGCTCCAATGCCTCCCTGTCCAGTCCAGCAGGTCTGTGGTATTCTGGCAGAAATACCCACCGAACGTGACTGCTGAGGCCAGTCATTGGACTCAGGCAGGGAATTGGGGATGTTGCAACTTCCTCGGTTCCTTTCCAGAGGCCACATTATCCTCAGTGGTCACGAGGATAAACTTCTGATAAACTGATTACCCTCAGTGGTCTCAACAGAAGGGAACCAGGACATCACAGCTGGCGAGAAACTCCACAGCAAGAAGGCAGCCAGCTGCAGGACTGGATCGTCATTGGAGGGAACGGAGCACGGTATGTTTTTTTTATTATTATTGTTTTTTAATCTCCCCCGGATTAAATGGAAAATTATGTTTTAGCCTGAAAAACCTCTTTAATGCAGCAAGGTCTGAAACTAAATTTTCCCTGAGCACTATCAAATGCAAATTTTCTGAAGAAGTTTTCTACACTGTTGGTAACCCTCATAAGGTAGGACAATATGCTTACCATTGTCTTTAAGAGATTTGTTATTTGTCATTTGGCTCTCTCTCTTGTGCCCCTTCCCAACTAATTCCAACGTGAGTGTAGACATATGTATTGCCTCAAGCCCCACACCCAGATATGATCACTAGTATACAGTTTTACATCAAAAACATTTTAATCTCTCTTAAAATTCTATTATGGTTGGGATCAATGACATCTACAGATGGTTGATTATCAATTAGTTTAATCTGTCATGGTGTTCCCACTAACACACTACCACACACAGGTATGGTGTCTGTGGATATGCCTCACGCCTGATTTCCACATTTTGCTATATAGGGTATGGCAGACCTATCTTCAATGTCTTATGTGTTGTGGAAAAACCTGTATACCAAAGTCTGGACTAGTTTCTCTGTCTACAGACATTGATAAATCTGAATTCAATGACTATTTCGACAAATACAGTGGGGCTAACAGATCTTGATTGTTGAGGTTCCTTATGCTTTCCATAGTCCAATCAATACAACTGGACAATTACCCTTATTCAGCAAAAACTGACTTAAATCAATGATCACCTCAGGGGAATATGGAGACAGAATGTATAGTACAGCTAATACCCATCTCATGCATTCTGAATTACAATAAAAATAAAAGTAAAGTCTGTGTATATATTTAGGCAATTTTACAATGGTCACTCAACTGCAACAAAATGCTTACTTCCCTAGCACAATCTGCATAATGTCTACCTAGCAAGGTCTACCATGCAAACTGTGGTCAGCAACCCTTTGAGTGCATTAACGGGGTTTCCAAGATCATTTTAAAACCTAAACCTATTCTTTCGATAGGCCATAGATAACTCATGGGTGGGGGCCCAATAGCTGGATAGTCTATAAATTAAGAATTATTATTATTATTATTATTATTATTATTATTATTATTATTATTATTATTATTATTATTATTAATACTACTACTACTACTACTACTACTACTACTACTAATAATAATAATAATAATAATAATAATAATAATAATAATAATAATAATAATAATAATATAATAAGATTAGAGATGAGCGAACAGTGAAATATTCGAGATTTGATATTCATTTCGAATAGATCCTCAATATTCAACCTACTCGATCAAATCCCATTATAGTCTACGGGAAAAAATGCTTGTTTCAGGGGAAACCACTATTCGACTAAAGGAGAGTCACCAAGTCCATGAATAGCAGGAGAGTGTTTAGGAGGAGCGCTGTGCAGTTAAAGCGCACGGATCCCATTATAGTCTATGGGGTCTGTGCTCTTTAACTGCAAAGCGCTTGCAGTTGCGCTGACAAAAAGTAAGCTCCCTCGTAACCGCAAGCTGCCAGCTCTCCCGACTAGCAAAGACGAGCCTGCCGCAAATCAATGTTAGTTCTGCAGCAGGCTCATCCTTGCTAGTCAGGAGAGCTGGCAGCTTGCTGTTATGAGTCAGCTGACTTTTTTGTCATAGGAATGCATTGACCAGCGTTGATTGGCCAGTGTACAGCATTCGGCCAATCAACACTGGTTCTGCCGGAGGATTGTCTGTGAGGAGGCGGAGTCTAAGATCGGACCACACTGGAGACGGCTGTGGTCTGACCTTAGACTCTGCCTCCTCACAGTCAAGTCTGGCCACTGTACACCGGCCAATCAACGCTGGTCAATTCATTCCTATGAGAAAAAGTCAGCTCCTTCATAACAGCAAGCTGCCTACTCCTAGCAAGGACGAGCCTGCTGCAGAACCAGCGTTGATTTGCTGAATCAACACTGGTTCTGAATCGAATATTTACTACAAATAGCTAGTAGTATTCGATTGAGTACGAATATTTCGAATACCGTAGTATTCGATCAAATACCTACTCGAATACTACACGCTCATCTCTAAATGATATAATAATAATAATAATAATAATAATAATAATAATAATAATAATAATAATAATTAATAATAATTATTATTTTATTGCTGGCACCAACATATTCCACATAACTTTACTAATCAGAGGGTAAATGAACAGACAATATTAGATATTATAATGTGATAAAATAACATATCAAACAACAGAAGTGAGAGCCCAGTGTGCAAGAGCTTACAATCTATGAGGAGCCAATCTATTAGTCAGTCACCAGATAGTATCTGTGAATACACAGATACAAAGTGTAGGGTAAGTTCAGCATGAAAGGGGTCAGATTCTGAGGAATACAACAGAAAGGATAACTTAGCATAAGAAATGTTTGCTTACGCTAGGTTCACACCTGCGTTCTACTCTCCGTTCTGTGCTTTCCGTCTTCTGCATGCCAGAAGTTGGAAAGCTCAGACCGGGTCCGGCTGTGAGCGGCAGTGAGCGTTTTAGGCTCTCCGCCGCGAAACCGGATTTTTTTTATCCGGACACAGAGTACTGCATGTCCGACTCTGTGTCCGGATTATAAAACCCGGTTTCGCGGCGGAGAGCCTAAAACGCTCACCGCCGCACAGCTTTCTCACCCATTCAAATGAATGAGTGAGAGAGACTCCTGCAGGTTTCCGTCTCCTGCCTCTGTTTTATACAGGAAACGGAAACCTGCACAACGGAGACCAGGCGCAGATGTGAACAAGCCCTTAATGTGAGCAAGTGTAGACCAACTGGATCAGGTCGTGTGATAATTATCTTGTGTGATCATCCATTGTGTGCCTGTGTGTTCATGTGCATATGGGAGAGAAGGGAATTGCAGTCTGCCATAGCTGTTTTAGGTTATCTCGATAATGTGTTGAATTTATTACATATGAAATTGGAGTCCTTGACCAAATTTGAGATCTTTTAATTGTGGGAACACTTTTAGTGTTAGCATGACAAATAGATAATATATGGGGTCTTTGAGCTTGTTCATCACAGGTGCTCGGAGCATCTCCTGAGACACACAATAAACTTGCATATAGAACATGTCACATTCAACAGAAAACAAAGGACGTATATCCAAAGGAGTGGAGAGCGATCAGAGATTTCCCAGACATAAATTACACAGTAGTTTAATGTCCAAGCAAAATAACATAGAAGAAAATCTACGACACTTACGGAATTGTAAAATGTCCACTTTTTATTCCATCTCTTTAAAATCCAGTGAAAGGGAGTTGAACACCGCATAAAGGATCCTAAAGTGGCATAGATGACAGCAGTCTGTGCACTAAGCACTTTATCAATCCATAGAACATGTTGTGAACAGAACCTAATACATGTAAACTGTAGCAATGACATGAACACATTATGTGAATATTACATGTACAGTATCAATTGTCTTCCCTTAATTTCATATTATTAATGCTATATTGTACTCCTAGTACAAGACCTCATTTGGCAGCATGGCTATTACATTATTGAAGATGCTATACCTAATTAGTAATTGAGCTACTTACATTTGCTAATGCATTTATCTTTATTACACAATAACCTCTTATTATGGCAGCTGGTTTCACAAGATAAATGTCTAAGAACCTTAATAATGTATGCATCTACTTTCAACTATTGGCACTATTATCTCCTTAGTCTATAATTATGTCTTTATTGTACAAGAATATGATTTGAATGTGCTGAAATTATTATTTTAACATATGTATGGTGATCCTGGTTTTGCATTAATCTTATTACTTGGTAGTGTATAGTGTTTCCCTGGAAATGCATTGTTACACAATAAGAAAAAAGCATACACAGTCATTGGGGTTTAGGATGTGGTCACAAATGGTTTATGTTCTGGGAAATATTATAATCTGACCAGTCTTTTAGAGTAATGCCTCTTAATGCTATTTAGAGCTACTAAAATACACTACCTTGAGGTATCCCTATTGCTATGATCACACAATGCGGTTCATATTACGGCTATTTTTTATGAGACAGAGTTGCAAATTTTTTAAATTTCTGTAGTCTGTAGTTGTCACTAGGTGGCGCTTAAGAGCATACTACACACTGTATCTTGAGCCAATGTCAATTCAATATACATTGAACAGATTGTTCGTGTGAATATGTGACCATTGTTTCATTCACATAGGGGACAGGGGACTCCTCTGTTATTAATTGGTGGAGATCCTATAGGTAGATTGACACTGTGGAATAATACTTTTATTCACTGGATAGGTGTATTGGAAAAGCAAAAGCCTGACTTTTTTCATTCCAGAAACAGCAGCACTCTATCTATAGACTGTATTTGGCATCGTAGTGCAGCACCACTGCATGAATGTCACTGGCATTAGTAGAAAATATAATCCTGTTTTGCTAAAGTCCTGCAGCTTGTTCAAATACTGCCAGATACTCTATCATAGGTATGAATTGATATTTAAAGTAACAGGTTTGGAAATCAGAAATTGCATTACTAAACCTGTTAATAGAAACATTTGCCCCAGAATAGCGCCATATAATTTTGAACATATTTTCAGCTAAACCAAGAAGCAGGATCTTCCTCCCCTCCCCATTTCGTGTCTATCCTTACGTAAACCAGGGTTTCTCAAACGGTTTCAACTTGGACTTCTCCAGTCAATTTGTTGTCACCCCGGGATAGAAAAGTAGAAAAGAAATACTGCTATGGAGCGCTAAACAAATGTCACTGTGCAGCAAACAGAATACCCTCACCAGTGACAACCATATAGCACAGTGTAGAACACATAATATCCCTAGCAACACCAAATACCCCACTGCCACACAACATCAGCAACCAGGGAAAATATGTGCCAAAAAATGCCAAATATCACAATGTATTTCATCCTAGCAGCACCAAACAAATATCACCGTGCAGAACAAAATACCTCAGCAGATATGCTAAACACCAGAGTACAGGATCACAGGTAGCTTCACTGCCCCCCACCTTACTCTCACATAATGGCAACATCAGTCTCCCAAAATAAAACCTTACACACTTGAAAATATTTCCCTAATTTCACCCCCTCCTACAAAAGAAGTCCACCTAGCTCCAGTAGTAGTGTATGATGCCTCCAGGCAAAGTCATTCAGTCTGCAGAGTCCAGCTGAATTGCTACCAGGTAAATAATGAGCGGACTCTTGCCATACGTCACCAGTTATGTTTACCTCACAGTTTGAGAAACACGAGTGTAAAGGGTTCACAAGGATGACAGCAACGGACATTAAACTGTCACAGAGAACAGTCACAGTCTGATTCTGTGTTCAATCCCATTGACACTAATGTGAACAACATGATGGAAGCTATCTTCCATCATGTTTGTTTACTTTTTGTAACAGAAGATACAGTCCTGCATGAAGGAAGACAGCAATGGACATTATCAGCGGCAGTGTGAACGCCCCTTTACATTAATCTCATATTAGTGACTGGCTTGTTTTAGGCTTTGATGACCACTCTATTTTTTCTGTTTTTCTGTCAACCAATCCCTATAAATTTTACTGTCAATGAATCTGAGGACAGAATTTTTGTTTGTATAATGGTACTATTTGGGGGTACATATACCTCTTTAACTTGTATTAACTCTTTCTAGAAAGGAATAGAAAATAGAATTTTTCCTCTGATAGGGTAATTGGTGTCAACCTTGTGATAGTTTTTTTTTATTTTTTTTGCCTTCCTCTGTATCAATGTGGTAGGTATATAGGTTGGACTTGTGATTTTATTCAGCCTTATCTACTATGTTACTTTGTAAATGTCCTTTTCAAGACTTCAGGTATAAAATTTGATAAAAACATACATAGGCGTTCACCCTTAACTGATTTCTACTTTGGTCAAGAGCTCCAATTTCTACAATTGAAACCAATCCAACACCTATGTGATAATAATATGATATTCTGAAAAAAAGCCTCAAAAAGCTACAAATCCCCTACCTCCTCCCCACTGGGTGCCCGCACATAGACACAAATAAGATAGTTAGGATTATATCACTTTGGGATGAGAAAAAGATAGAAAAGCGGCTTAAATTGTGATACACATACACTAGCTGAACATGCCTAGTAAGGAAGGACAAATCTGTAAATTACATTCTTTCGGTTTTTATTCTGTTTGGTGAATTTTATTCTTATTTTCTTGCATACGGAAATCTCTATAAAAAAAACGTTAAGTTACGGTAAATCAGATCTTCTCCAGTCAAAGTGCGCAACTGATTTCAGCCGCAGTTAAAGAGAAAACACAAAGCATAATCTACACATCAATTTTTGATGAATCACAGCCCCGGGCCTCTTTAAAATACGTTAATGGATTTAATGAAAAAAATAAATCCTTTTGAGTCATGTTTGGGAAAGAGAGTGTTCAGTCAAAATAATCTGTATGTATGGGTTCTTCTTCCGCCTCATAAATAATAAAGGAGTAGCTTTAGCATTGAGCATTTTCTCCTAAATTCTGTAGTTGTTTTTCTGCATTATTTTTTAATAATGAAAACTCGTGTGACCTGTGTTGAATAGTCCAAGAATTTTATTAATATTAACGGATAACATAATCTGTGACATTAGATTCAGCATTTCTCAGAAAATATTCTTGAACATATCATTGTTACAGTGAAGGCACTAACACTAAATGGCGACTACAAGTGTGATATAGAGCTATGTACTGTGTCTGCCTGCATCTACCACCATGGGGAAATACAAGATAGGTGAAAAATGTATGACTTCTGGGGTTCTTGCTAAGATTTTAACTGATCATCAACAGCAGTCTAGGAGCCCCCTGTTTAGATGGAGCAGTTTTTCATGTGCATATAAACTACTTCATATACTACTATAGAATTGATGGAACGCTAAGTTTGGGCGCCACTATAGACACAATAACACTCCATTTACACAAAAGTTTTGGACCACCTTTCTTGTTATTGGTGGGGGTCCTAGTGGATAGACTTCAAGCAATTATAGAATTAATCTCTATTCTGTGGAATTGTGGTAAATGTTGTCAGACCTGATATTAGTGATCTATGATAGTCATCGATATAATTTCCCTGGAAAACCATAACAGTGACAGGCCTGAGAGAGGAGCAATTTGGCTGTTGAAAACAAAATGAAAGATAAAGCACCCGCTTAGACACCATGGTGGCATCTCTGATTGTTTCTAACTTTGGACACCGATACCAGGCGTCGGCTGGGTAAGACAGCAGAGAACCAACAGCTATGGTACCCACTCAGAGATACTGTTAGAGACCCAACATCTGCCATACGTGTACAGCAAATGAAATGAAGAGGTTAAAGAGGTTTATTACTGTGGCCGATCATAGCCGATAGAAGCATCCCATGATAATAAGTAGAGATGAGCGAACACTAAAATGTTCGAGGTTCGAAATTCGATTCGAACAGCCGCTCAATGTTCGTGTGTTCGAATGGGTTTCGAACCCCATTATAGTCTATGGGGAACAGATACTCGTTAAGGGGGAAACCCAAATCCGTGTCTGGAGGGTCACCAAGTCCACTATGACACCCCAGGAAATGATGCCAACACCTCTGGAATGACACTGGGACAGCAGGGGAAGCATGTCTGGGGGCATCTAACACACCAAAGACCCTCTATTACCCCAACATCACAGCCTAACAACTACACACTTTACACACTCAATACCACCTCTCTGACAGTAGGAAAACACCTTGAAACATGTGTATTTGGCACTTGCAGTGAGGAGAGCTTGTCACCAGCAGTGAATTTGGCCCTTGTAGTAAGTTGAGGTTGGCACCAACATTTGTTTTGAAAATCAGGGTGGATTGAGCCTCTAACCAGCAGAGTTTGGGCAAATTCATGGTGGAGGGAGCCTCTAAACACCCCAGTTTGGGCAAATTCATGGTGGAGGGAGCCTCTAAAAACCCCAGTTTGGACCAATTCATGGTGGAGGGAGCCTCTAACCAGCCCAGTTTGGGCAAATTCATGGTGGAGGGAGCCTCTAAAAAACCCAGTTTGGACCAATTCATGGTGGAGGGAGCCTCTAACCAGCCCAGTTTGGGCAAATTCATGGTGGAGGGAGCCTCTAACCAGCCCAGTTTGGGCAAATTCATGGTGGAGGGAGCCTCTAAAAAACCCAGTTTGGACCAATTCATGGTGGAGGGAGCC